>NC_136273.1:70969045-71004045 GCF_964187855.1 Myxine glutinosa
CTTTCCCTGCCAATCCATTGGCCAACTTACACTATGGGTTCTAAAAACCAATTCCCATTGACCAAACTGTGGTGCTTCTCAATTTGGGGTCTCACTCCCCCGATTCATCTCCCGGTGACCTTGCACAATTTCTGGGCTGTGACGTGTAGCTCTCCCAGCAGGTCTACCCACCTGCACACCTCCACCACTGCAGTTGCCACCCGAGCTTACCTAGCTCCTCACCCTAACCTATCTAACTGGGGAAGGCCCCTCCTGGCTCTGTCACCCCTTGGTGCCCTCTGGCACTGGGCTACCCGGGTCCGTCCTCCGGATCCTCGGGCCCCATCCACAACTACCGGCTCCCAGAGCCCACCTGCGGCCTCACCTGGCCGACATCCTCACAGTGGTGGAGTGCCCAAACCAACTACACACACTAACAGGCTACACGCCCAGCCATTTCCACAACACTAATGCACCCATCCAAATACCATTCTTCCACCCGCACCACAGATGCCAATATCCAACCACAATTTACCTATACCCTCTACCTAACACTTACACTACCCGCCCCGGGTATTCGTGATGGGGGTCCATCCTTCCCCCATTCACACCTTCGCACCATCCACTCCACTCCATAGTTTCCATTCTACTCACTCCACAACCATCCATTCCAATACTCCATATATTCCACACTCCATGTATTCCACACTCCATGTATTCCACACAACCATTCTCCATTCACCTGTAGTTGCACACCTGTGCAATCATACCTGGTGCCACCTGCACCCTCCTTCTCCCTGGACCATTTGGTCAGCACAACTCATCACTATCACTCACTCAAACACTGCTCCACACACCTGTTCAGTTGCACACCTGTGCAATCACACCTGTTCAATCACACCTGTTCCTCACACACTGCTCAATACACTTGAATACACCTCCAACACTCACACGGCATCATCTCAACTACCTGTTGCCCTGCTAACTTAGTGCTCCCCGTCTTCCCTTTAAACTATGCACATACCACGTCATTATCATCCACTCTAAGCTACCTGCGTCCCCAGCTACCTGGTGTCATTGTCACTAACTAACCTTACCGTTACCTAATGTCAATCTCTTCTAGGTCCCTACACATTATCCAAACCCTCCCTCGGCGAGCTTACACTGCCATAAACCCCATAAGCTAGTGCTCCTTTGCCCCCCTTCTGTGAGGGAGGACAGAGCTGCCATCCCACCACATCGGGGAGGTCCCACTATCAATTTGGCACACCAAATTCCAACCAATCAAAAATTTTCTATTTACTGCCAATCCTATTCACTTTTCTAAATTTCGTATCAAATCACTATCACTATCACTATCACCATCATCATCACAGTCCGCTATATCCTAGCCTCGGTGCGCCATGACATCATTAAAACCCGGCTTCGTAAAGCCGAGCAATGAATTTGGGTGGTTTGGTCGCCTGCAGGTTGAATCCGTCCGGCTTTCGGTTCAAGGTAGGTGGTTTGGTCGGCCCGAGATTCCACGCACCATCTCGGCGCGGCACCTTGCGGTCCCGGGCCCGATGGCTCAATCTCCCCCGGTCGGAACCCCGTCCCCACGAGGGGGGCACCGTTCTGCTTCCTCCCACTCGCCCTTGAACCGGACCGGTCGCCTCGCCCGCCAAGGCCCGGACTCGACCGTGCGGGGCGGGGCCAAGCCCGAATCGGCAACGACGCTTCGAAGAGAAGCGACGCAGCATCGATCCGCGCCGGGCCTCGCACCCAACAAAGCACACCGCGCCCCGAGTGCTCGCATCGGCTATCCGTCGCCCTAACCGCTAACCCGGTTACCGTCGATGCTTAACCTGCATGCTCACACGCATACGCTACCACTTTCACCCTCACCAACCCCGGCGTTCCAACGCCGTCCGTACATTCCACCAACGCACTCCCTGTTACAAACCACCCCTCTCGCGCACACTCGCCGTTCGCACACCTCTCCTCCGTTACGTCCTCCGTAACACTCACCATGGGCGTGCACTCTGGCATCCACCCACTACCGCGCTCCGATGTGCTCTCCCACACCCGCGCCATGACCAACTCAGGTGTGCTTCCTCGCACACCCTCAACCATTCCAAGCGTGCATTCTCGCACCCGCTCCACCACCAACTCACTCCTCGTGTCACACTCCGTACACCCCGACGTGCATTCTCGCTCGCACTCGGTTTCACTCCCACACTTTATAACACACCCACTCGCTGACGCACACTTTTTTTTCACACGCGTGCCATTTCCACTCACACGGGACCCTTCACCAACACCCGGATGCTTCCTCGATCCCAAGCTCGCGAAAATTCTTTTGTCGCCAAACATCCTCTTACAAAATCTACCCGCACAATATACAGCACGACTCACCTGGGGGATCCTTTTCTCCACGCGCACCTGCAACCTCTTTATTTGGTTAGTGAGCACACCATTATGAGGTGAGCACAGACCTTGCACATTTTCCATTTCTCCCTGCAATTCCCGGGCTACCCCCGTCGTCTCTTCAATCTTAATGCCCACTTCCACTTTTTCTTTACTCGCCTCGACGACCGTTGGCTTTAATAAAATTCCCTCTACCTCATCGGTCGCCGGCTTTTCCAAACCCCGTGTCGCGATTTCTACCCCCGTCATTGTACCCGCGCTTTCCTCCGCTTCGCTCAACCAGCGCTTCTCGACCCGCGTTACCTCGTCGTGCACCCCTGGGACCGTGCACCCCTGGGACCTTTCGCCCACCATGCGATCCATGGTCTCCCCACATTTTTGCATGCGGTCACCCATTCTGTTGGTTATTGCTTCAATTTGGTTTCCCCATCGCTCACTGTTAGCCCTCCTTTCGTCCCTCATTACTCCCAATTGCTCACTATTCTTCTCCATAAGGGCCTCCATTTCGTTCGTTATTGCTTCCATTTTATTACTCAATTTCTCCCCGTTTATTCTCAGCATCTCGGCGAATTGCGCCATGAAGTCCCCCACATCAAAGCCCGCTGCTACGGTCACGGGCGCCGCAAAATTTGGTGTCGCTGTAACCACGTGCGCGAGAGCGCCATTTTGTGCACCTGATACCCCCTCAACCACACCTTCTTTACTCTCCTCCACCATTTTCCCCACTTCTTCCCTGGGGTCCTGGGTCGATTCTACCCCGTTTATCTCTCCCACCGACATCCCGTCGCCTTGACCAGCCATGGCGCGATTTCAAAATTCGGGTTTTGCTTTAAAACAACACAAATTTCCAGCAGCTCCAAATTTTGACCAAATTTTTTTCTAGCTGTTTTAAAAATTTGGTTCGGGCCTCGTATCTCACTCCCCGACACCAATTGTTATGCCAATTGTACAATTGGTGTTCCAAAATTTGGGCTAAATAAATTTAGTCCCAGGTTCGAATCCCAACTCCTGACTACCAATTGTTACGGACGCGGTTAAAGATGTTATATTGGCCGAGCGGAGGCTCCGCGACCGAACAGTTATTCCCCGACTCTAAAACCCGATTTACCCCAAACTTTGGCCGGATCGCGCCACCGCTATTCAATCGGGAAAACTCTAAAGCGACCGAATGCAAAGAGGAAAAGGAATAAGACGAGAAAAGGGTTGAAAATACTACTAAATTTATTTACTATTTACAGGCTCAAAATAACCAAGGAGAAGGAAAGATAATAAAATAATATACAGAAGCTTTTTAGAGACACAGGGAAAATACTAGCTTATCTAACAGGCTTACTTACTACCCAGGGACAAGACAAAAGACAGACTACGAACACACTTACATGGATGATGATAGGGATGATAGGAATAGGGATAGGAATGATGATAGGGATGGCAGGTGGATGGCTGGCGGGATAGGGAGGTCCAACTGGTCCTGCAGCACGATCGGCTCGATGGGCAGCCGCCGTTCCTTTGCGGCCCTGCTCCAAACTGCCGTCCAGGCCCACGCTGCTGTGGCTGCAGTTTCGGTGGCTCGAGCTGCTGTAAATGCAGTTTCGGTGGCTCGAGCTGCTGTAAACGCAGTTTCGGTGGCTCGAGCTGCAGCTCAACTCTGGACTTCTCTCGGACTCAACTCAAAGCGCCTCTCTTGGACTCAACTCAAAGCGCATCTCTTGGACCCAACTCAAAGCGCATCTCTTGGACCCAACTCAAAGCGCATCTCTCGGACCCAACTGCTTGGACTCCCTCTCGTCTGCACTTGGGAACGCCCCGCCGGCGGGTTATATAGGCCCCGCCCCCCAACCTTTTCGAACCTCCCCCAAACGTTCTCTCCCCGCCCTCTCAAGCCAAACCCCTGGCTCATGGTTGGTCGAGTGGGGCTGGCTCACTCCTCCCCTCTATGACGAGGTGGAGACACGCCTTTCTTCTCCGACCCTGCCTCGTGGTCAATGGCGGCAATTGGAGGGGGGGTAATTGCCAATCGACGAAAGGGGGAATGGAGGTTTTGGGAATGGGAATGAAGGGAATCTATCTCTTTCACTTGGTGCAATGGAGTATTTAAGTTAATGGGAGACACAGCCTTACTCTAAGACAGGGGCGGGCAACCCCCGGCCCGCGGGCCACATCCGGCCCGCGAAGGCTTAGCGTCCGGCCCGCCACCCTGCTAGGCTTTATTATTGCAATCCGGCCCGCGGACCTCCCAGTAAAACTCATATCATTTGTAAATGTAAGAGTTTATATTTAGCCGGTCTGAATTCAAGAAAGGGACATTTTGTCTTCAGCACCGTCCTCTTCCGGAAGACATGCGCACGGGGAACTGTCTTGCCTAGACACCGCCTGCTTGCTGATAGGCGGTCTTTTCAAATCAGCCGGCATGTGATACGGACGTCCTTCCGATTCAGTCAGCTTGCGACAAACGTTGGTGTCTGGGACAAATAACTTGCAACAAAGAGGTAAGCGACGCAGAGTTCTCTAAACCTATTTCAATTTTCACTTTCTTTCAATTTGCTTTGTTTTGTTTGTTAGAACATGTTATTATCTTTCATTTGCTGCGTTTAAATAATTTTATTCTCCCTTTTTATTTGTAAAAATAAAAATATAACGAACTTTCTATTTGTAAAGAAAAAAAATATATAACGAACTTTCTGTTTGTAAAAGAAAAAAGAAATTGACGAACTTTTGTTTAAAAGGAAAACGAAATTGACGAACTTTTGTTTAAAAGGAAAACGAACTCTTTAAAAAAAAAAGTATGCAGACTGATTCATTTCCTGTATTTCAGTTTTACGGTGAAACTGTGTCATATTCAGCGTTGGCCACGTGCGCGCAAAATAAATACATTCATCTGTACAATTCGTCTTCCGAGATTTTTTGTGCCCCAGATTGCTTGCTGTTACATCATTTATTCATTGCTGATATACCTAATTTTCTTCCTTTTCAGCTCATCATGTCTGCGACCCAGCGTGTTAAGAAGAGGAAAGTGGACCTCGAGCGTCGGATCTTCAACCCTGAGTGGGAGAAGTACTTCTTCATCGAGCGCTTTGGACAGGCCCAGTGCCTCATATGCTTGAAGACTTTGGCTGTCCTAAAAGAGTACAACGTGCGCCGCCACTGGGAGACAGAGCACCGCTCGTCAAACTTCGCGTCGGTGTCTGCCACCGAAAGGAAGGACGCCATGGTTAGACTATCAGGCAACTTGGAGAAACAAACTTCACTCTTCCGCAAGCAGAATACTGAGGCCGAAAAGGTGACGCGCGCCAGTTATGAAGTCTCCCGCATCCTTGCTCGCCGAATGAAGCCATTCGCGGATGGGGACTTCATCAAGGAATGCCTCCTCGCTGTAGTGGACTCCGTCTGTCCAGAGCAGCGTTCCGCCTTTGAGAACGTGAGCCTTTCGTCCCGCACCGTTCGTCGCCGCATCGAGGATATGTCGGAAAACGTGCACGACTCACTCAAAACACGCAGCTCAAATTTCGTCGCCTTTTCCCTCGCTCTGGATGAGAGCACCGACACAAAGGACACGGCCCAGCTGTCCGTTTTCATCCGTGGCGTCACCGCTGACTTTCAAGTGTGTGAGGAATTCCTCCAGCTTGTCCCGCTGCGCGACACCACCACTGGGAAAGACATCTGCGACGCCGTGCTTCTGTGTGTTGATCAGCACTCCCTGGACCTCTCCCGTCTTGTGTGTGTGACGACCGACGGTGCCCCGGCGATGGTTGGTGAGAAGAAGGGCGCCGCTTCGCTGCTAGTGCGTCACTGTGCAGCCGCCGGATACACTCAGCCCATTAACAAGATGCACTGCATCATCCACCAAGAGTCCCTGTGCGCTAAGTCTGCCAACCTCGTTGGTGTCATGTCTGTCGTGGTGAAGGGCGTCAACTCCATCCTCTCCCGCAGCCTTAACCATCGTCAGTTCCAGGCACTGATGGACGAGGTGAACGTGCACTACAACGACCTGCTCTACTTCTGTGAGGTACGCTGGCTGAGTCGTGGGGCCATGCTGTCTCGGGTGTGCGACCTACAGCAGGAGATTGCCACCTTTCTACGTCAGAAGAACCTTCCCCACGCTGATCAATTCTCTGATCCGCGGTGGCTAGCTCGCCTGGCCCTGCTCACGGACATCACGGCGCACCTGAACACCCTCAACATAAAGCTGCAAGGCAAAGACATTCTCGTGACAGACATGTACGCGCACATCACTGCCTTCGAGGTTAAACTGCGCTTGTGGGAGGCTCAATTGGCTTCTGGTCAGTTTGTGCATTTTCCTCGCCTTGCTGCATGTGCCCCTGACGATGTGGACCTGGGCACTTGCGTTAGTGTCGTCAACTCTCTACGTGAGGAATTTGCTTCCCGTTTTGCAGGAGTCAGGGTGCTGGCTGCGGACTTCAAGCTTTTCACTGCTCCCTTTGACTTCCCCGTGGAAGACGCCCCTGCCTCCTTACAGATGGAGTTGGTGGAGCTGCAGTGCAACGATGAAATGAAGGCGAAGTTCCGCACCTCTTCTCCATTGTCCTTCTTCCGCGACACCGTTCTCCCTTCTAACAATTTTCAAAAATACATTGCCCATGTCCAACGCATTGTGGCCATGTTCAGCAGCACCTACTGCTGTGAACAGCTCTTCTCGAAAATGAAGTACACGAAGTCTCACCTTCGCTCCCAACTCTCGGACCGCCACCTCAATGACATTCTTCTGTTGTCTACCTCAACCATCGAGCCAGACATGGAAATACTTCTTCATGGCAAACAGCACCAGCAGTCTCATTGATTTGTAGAGTGTTCAATGCAATTTTTGTACAATCTATTCATGTAAACAAAATATAGTAATTCTGAGATTTCGTTTTTCACTCCGGCCCGCGATCTCCTTCCAAAAGTCTCATCTGGCCCTCACTCTGAAAAGGTTGCCCGCCCCTGCTCTAAGACACATAATAAGATATAAGCTACTGAACAGGGGTATTCTATGATTGGCTGACGTGTATGCTTTTGGACTAATTATGGGACGCCCTTTGACCTTTACACAACTCCGGAGGCAGGAGGCGCAGAATAAACAATAATAATAATACACACAATCAAAAAAATACAGTCCTCATATCCGCAACAATATATATATATATATATATATATATATATATATATCTGTGCAGTGTCTGTCTTGTCTTGTGTTGTCACTGAACTACTCCCTCAAACTTTTGTGAAATCGTACTATTCCAACTTGACCCACGGCGGGAGTATGCGCTCTACTGAGTGGCGTTCTAGTTATATTTGTGATTTATTAATACCATAGAGTACCCACCCTACAGCATGCAACATGTTTTTCTGACACCTCGCTTTATTTGAGTGGTGTATAGGCAACAGACTGCTGCCTCAATTGCTCCCAAAAACAAAAATATTAAAACTAGAGCAATGCGACTGTCGCCAATATGCCTCCATGTCGTCCCTCCGCGTGACAATGGGTAGATGCTCTTGTTCACTGTCCTAAACATTAAAAAAAAGTTTGATTTAAATCCATTCAGCTGTTTTCAAGTATCCCATTTTTACCAGACAGGACATTTTCACATCGATTGGTGAAGCTGTTTCCAAGGGATTTTTTTAAATATCAGCTTCTTTTTTTTTAATATCAACTGCTAAACCACATGACATACGACATGAAAAATGTACACTCTGCATATGTATGGGTAGGGGATCAAGTTTGTGAGGTTTCACGTTGATTGGATAAGGTTTGTTTTTCTATCCAAGATGGCTGCCAAATCATGTCACAATTTTCAAACTATTTCCAACAATTGTGTGAAATGATATTTTTAAAATTGTGCTTTGATGGGGTAAGCGGTTTCAGAGATATTATTATTTAACATTTTCCTTCAATCCAACATGGCTGCCACACCATGTGACCCATGACGTTTTTCTGATCAACTTTTAATTGCCATGCCGAGTCAATGACACACAAAGTTTTGATTCAATCATTTTGGTGGTTTGGAATAAGATGTTTTTTTAAGTTAGGTTAAATCCAATATGACTGCCAAACCATGTGAACTATGATGTCATACATTTAATATTTCAATACAAATGGGGCATAGATCATGTGCATGCAATTTCAGATTTTTAGGACAAGGCATTCGATTAAAGCATTTATGGCTGGCACACCACTTCACCGATGATGTCATCATTATTATGCTTTTGTTCCCCATTGGGAGTACTTGGCAATGTGCCAAGTTTCATATTTTTCCATTCATCAGTTCCCAAGAAATATATATTTTAATTGTTTGCGTTTAATCCAATATGGCTGCCATACCATGTGACCTATGACATCACAATTATCACAAAACATTCTGCATGGGTGTCGCTCCTACCCTGAAAGTTTTGTCTCATTCAGACATGTGGTTGCGGAGAAAAACGAGGTTTAACCCGTACAGACGGACAGACAACCTGAAAACATAGTGCCTCCGGCCACCTTCGGGGGCGGAGGCGTAAAAAATAAAAATGCTGGATATTAACGTACGTGAAGCAAAAACATTCATACTGTTTATGGGCATATATAATACATCATGCTTAAATAGCTCGGATAATTCCAATTGCACTCCCCCCTCCCAGCAAAGGAATAAAATGCCAAGATGAGTGGAAAATGCTTTTTCTTCAAAACTTGATGGAATCAAACGGAACTTCAGGAAACACACCTTCAGGGTGCCCTCATTAATCACAGGAAGTGTCAGCTTCCGAGGTCAAATCCCCACAGAGGATAAGATTACAACATAACACATACTTTCCTCCATTATATATAGATTGTAAATTCACGAAGACTGTAGTTGGTAAAGCGTAATTTAAGATCGGGAAATGCTTAAATACCAATTTAAAGAGTAGAATATACCAAGGCAAAGTCATCGACGTGCTTCTGGGTCTTTTGCAGCTCCCCTGACACCACCTTGGGCATGATGGAGGAGTCCGCACCCTTGCTGAGCACCCAGATCTCTCCTTTGGCACACAATACATAAACTTGATCCACTCACATTCCTTCAGTCATTTCATTTAAATATTCTGCAGCTCTCCGCATGGCATCATCATCCTTGATATCCAAAACACATGCTCCTATCCCATCCAACTCCCACAATCCATTATGCTAAAGATATCCAACAAACTTGGACTTCCGCTTCCGCTTCCGGTCCCTCGCATGAGGAAGCATACTTTCGAGCTCTCCACGGCATCAAAGTTTAAGTATTTTCCCATTCGTGTCTTTGTCAAATTTCCACTGGTTATTTTACTGAAGATGTGTTGCTGTGTGTTTCTAGTTAGTTTTGGTTTTGTAATTCGTGCAAACTTG
Organism: Myxine glutinosa; assembly: GCF_964187855.1. Lineage (NCBI taxonomy): Eukaryota > Metazoa > Chordata > Myxini > Myxiniformes > Myxinidae > Myxine > Myxine glutinosa. The sequence continues at coordinate 70,978,776 of NC_136273.1, forward strand.
TGTGTAATTAATCGTTTTCTGTGTCGTACCTCGTGCGCGGCCTTGTCCCTCTGGGCTCCCTCCCCCCGTTGGTATTTTGTGAATATAAGTTCTTTCCTTCACTGTATTGCTTGTTTCATTGATTCGCCCCCCCCCCCCCTCCATCAGCCCCCCCCCCCAACTCCCACGAACATCTTACCCTTTGTCTAACGTTTTAAGTACAAAAAAAACAAAACTAAACTATTATTTCCTTCTCTCCTCGCGGACACGTGCTTGTTGTCTCGCCCCGACCCCTTTATCTCCTTTTTCTTCCACCTCTCCAGCCGATACTCTACTTTCTAGTTTCCGCCATACTCATTCAACCCTTTCTCCTTCTTTCTCAAATCCACGTCCTCACTTCAGGGAGTTTCCCCATATTGTTTTTTCACGGTTTTGTTTAAATATTATTTAAATATGTTTAAACTTTCCCCTGCAGTGTATTATTCAGTGGTTTATTACAACACACTGTTTTTCTTCCTATTTAAAAGGCTTTTTTCAATTTCCTCTTCAATTCATTCCACTTCAAAAAAAAAATTCAATCTCTTACAGTCCTTCCTTTCTACATTCTCTAAACTCACCTGCATTCCACCCCTCCTCTATCGTTTTCAAATGCATGTCTGACTTGAAAATCACAATAAACCCAGTTTGTAATAAATGTTAATGTTTCATTAATCATCCACTTTCTAAACTTCCCCCTCACACTTCCCCTCCTAAACTCCCCATCACACCTTCCCTCCTAAACTCCCCCTCACCTCTCCCCTCCAAAACTCCCCTCCCTTTCAATTCTCCCTCCTCGCCCCTCCCCTCCTAAACTCTCCCCTCGCCCCTCCCCGACTAAACTCCCCCCTCCCCTCCAAATCTCCCCCCAACCCTTCCCCTTCAAATCTCCCCCCCCCCCCCCACTACCATCTTCCTCCAATTCTCCCCCCTCCTCCTCAAAGCTGCCTCCTCCCCACTTCGTCTCCCTTCAATCTCATACCTCCACCTCCTCCAACCTTCTACCTTGCTCTGTCCCGTCCCCCGTCCCCCCCCCCCCCCTCAAACAACCCTCACTGTGCCTCATCCCATCACAATCAAACCTTTTGTCCTCCTCATCCTTCCCTTTCTCCTAGCTCTTCTGCAATCTCTGACACTACCAGCAGCTCTCCCTGCCTCCCCCTCTCACGCCTCATCTGACCCTACACCTCCCCTCTCCTGTCCTGTATCCGATGTTTCCTTAACGGTATTGACCTCAAACATCCGGGCCTTCGCTCAAACCTGATTGATCTCTCCATACAGGTTGCTTCTGACAAACCAGACGTAAACTGCTTAACAGAAACTTTCCTCCTTCAAGATATCTCTGATTCCTTAATATCTTTTCCTGGTTACTCCCTCCTCCGGTATGGTAGACCTGAGCCTCATCCTGGTGGTGGGTTGCTATCTTTATCTCTTCCTCACTCTCCTTGCACTGCCCTCGCTCCACCTCACCCCAGAAGTACCTCTGGCTACGGCTTCCCCTCCGCATATGTGTTCTGTCCCGTCCTACAAACAGTGATGACTCCATTTACATTTCGCTGTCTGACAACATGGACCAACTTCTATCCACTAATCCCAACTCTCTCTCTCTTCCTCATATGTGGCGACTTCAACTGTCATCATGCCAGCTGGCTGGGTGTGGGTACCTCTCTCACCAGCCATGGCATCTCAGCAAAGGACTTCTGCAACTCATTGGGACTAAAACAATCTGTCAATTTCCCGACCCGGAGTTAAAGTGGGTATCTCTCTGGCCATTCTCAGAGAGCCTCCTCAGCGTCGACGAGTCTTGCATTTCACTCAGGCCAACTGGCATGGTCTTCAAGCAGCCATTAATCATCTGGACTGGTCTCCCATCTCTACTAGACAACTCTTGTATGGTGCTGTTCTCTATTGCGTTCTCATCTTGTGTAATACTGCGCATTGTTATTTGCATATTCTGTATCTATTATCTTATTCTAATATCTACCATCGCTTTATTTGTCTTGCAGATTGATTGTTCATCGTTGTTGCTAATAAACCTGCATTCAATTGATACATTCTTGTTTATGAACAATCAATCTTGGCGTGTTATGCGTTTTCTTGTGTACAAATCACAGCACACTGGGAGTGTGCTCCGTTTGAAAGCGGCTTGCTCGATTCAAAGCGCCCAGGCAAGCACTGCAACACAACAGAGTGCTCGGCACCGCTGAACAAAATGGCCCTGATCACTACCGACAAGCAGGCGGCCATTTGTAGTTATTGCGGAAAAACTGGTCATGGCAAACAGCCGAACATCGACCAAAGGCGTCAATTCTGCAATGCCTACGGGAAAACATGCAGTAAATGCGCCACTCGCGGCCATTTTGCACATGTCTGCCGGGGAGGCACGAAAAAGGCGGACAACAAACCTACGGACAAATCAATGGATGCTCATGATGTGGAAGAAAGCAGCCAGGTCCACGATCTCCTCTGCTCTGTCACGGAACGAGAAACGGCCATTTGGAAGCCGCAAATTAAAAGGGCCATGGCCACCTTGTCAACTCCACTACACCTCGACCACCATATATTTGACCACCTCTCTGGCTGGACCAAGAAGAAGTCTCAACCACAGCCGTACATAACACTCATAGCACGGATCGATAAGGAAGCTTATGACCATTTCGGCCAGCCACTGTCATCCCGACCAAAATCGGCCAGGCTCCAGGCCATGGCCGACACTGGCTGTCAAAGCTGCCTCACAGGACTCAATATTTTCCACAAACTCGGGCTGCGTAATGAAGACCTGTTACCTGTCAACCTGAAGATGAATGCTGTTAACAGTGGAAGGGTCCGGATTATCCGCGCCATGCTCCTACACCTGTCTGGTCGCACAGCCAATGGCGACATTATTGAAACCCGACAAATCTGCTACATCTCACCTGACACACGGAACATGTATCTCAGTCGTGAAGCATGCGTCGATCTAGGCCTCGTGTCTAGTAGCTTCCCAACCATTGGCGAATCCAACACAGTTGGTGCTGCAGTGGCAGCAGTTATCGATGCAAATTTTAACTGCCCGGAAAGATCGCTTCCCCCTACACTGCCTACATCTATCCCATTTCCGGCCACTGACGAGAACCGAGAGAGGCTGGAGAAATGGCTACTGGAGTACTACAAAAGCAGCACATTCAATGTCTGCGAACACCAGCCACTACCCCACATGGAAGGTCCGCCTCTCACACTGATGGTTGACCCCGAGGCAACACCAAAAGCGGTGCACACCCCAGTGCCTGTCCCCTTACACTGGCAGGCAGAAGTCAAGGCTGGTATCGATCGCGACATCAAGTTAGGGGTTCTGGAACCGGTGCCAATTGGTGAACCAGTGACATGGTGCAGCAGAATGGTCGTCTGTCCAAAGAAGGATGGGACCCCACGGAGGACAGTTGATCTGCAACCACTGAATGCGCACTGCACACGTGAGACCCACCACACCCAGTCACCCTTCCATCAAGCAATGGCGATGCCACATAACACCAAAAAGACGGTAACAGACGCCTGGAATGGCTATCACAGCGTTCCAATCAGAGAATGTGACCGCCATCTGACAACGTTCATCACACCATGGGGCCGATACCGTTACTGCACCACTCCCCAAGGTTACATCGCTTCAGGTGATGGATACTCCAGACGATTTGACGAAATTGTATCGGACTTCAAAAACAAGTCCAAATGTATTGATGATACCATAATGTGGAGCGACACATTGGAAGAGAGCTTTTTTCAGACATGCAACTGGCTCGACCTGTGCGGCCGTAATGGGATTACGCAAAATCCGACGAAATTCCATTCTGGTCAGGACACGGTCGAATTCGCTGGATTCGAGATCACCATGGACAGTGTACGACCATGCCAAAGGTATCTCCAAGCGATACAGGACTTCCCCACACCAAAAACAATTACTGACATCCGCTCATGGTTTGGGCTAGTCAATCAGGTAACATACTGCTTCAGCATGACCGAGAAGATGCGACCTTTTCGGGACCTCCTAAAACCATCCACCCCCTTCTACTGGGATGCAACACTACAATCCCTATTCGAAGAATCAAAACGACTCATCATATCTGAAGTCGCAAATGGGGTCCGGACCTTTGACAAGGAATGGACAACATGTCTCGCAACTGACTGGTCGAAGGATGGGATTGGCTTCTGGCTCCTCCAAAAACACTGCAGATACCCTGGTGAAACCCCACAGTGCTGCCCCGATGGCTGGAAAATCACCCTTGCTGGAGGCCGCTTCACCCATGCAGCGGAGTCGCGCTATGCTCCGATAGAGGGTGAAGCTCTAGCAGTGGTGGACAGCCTGGAAAAAGTAAAGTATTTTGTGTTGGGATGTAAGAACCTGATTATTGCCGTCGATCACTAGCCCTTAATCAAGCTTCTTGGCGACAGACGATTAGAGGACATCCATAACACGCGGCTTGCCAACTTGAAAGAAAGGACTCTAGCATATCGTTTCCGAATTATCCACATCCCGGGAAAACGACACTGCGTACCAGATGCGGTTTCACGACATCCGTCGGGTGCCAGACCATCGGAACGACTGCCACTGGTGGATGACATTTCCTCCATTATGGATGTGGCCACATCGACTACACTACGCCAGCACACCTTGACTGGGCTGTGGACCACAGATGACGACACTGGCATGGAAATGGCTATTTCTATGGCAGCCATCAAGACGCTCGATTCTGTGCGGTCCGTCACTTGGGACGATGTTCGGGACGAAACAGCAAGTGACACTCAGATGCTGCAGTTACTCAATTCTATTGAGCAGGGTCTACCTGTCAGTCGGGACGATTTCCCTGTGTCCATTTTGGAATACTTTCCCTTCCGTGAACACCTCTACACTATTGATGGCATAGTGGTCTACAAGGGGAGGATTATCATCCCACCGAAGCTACGGAAGCTTGTCCTTGAGAATCTTCATGCTGCTCACCAAGGAGTCACGGCTATGACCACCCGGGCCAGCAGCTCGATCTTTTGGCCTGGAATCACTCCCCAGATTCATGAGATGCGCAATCGCTGCTCACACTGCAATCGGATGGCCCCATCGCAACCAAGCGCTCCACCTACAGCCTCAGCTGAACCTGCCTACCCTTTCCAGTACGTTTGTTCAGATTACTTTCATCACAAGGGTCGGAGTTATTTGGTCACCGTTGATCGTTACTCTAATTGGCCAATCATTCAGCTAACAACTGGCGGGACACAAGGCCGAGTGAAATGTCTGCGGTCGAACTTCGCCACTTATGGTATCCCCGACGAATTGGCATCTGACGGTGGGCCAGAATTCATGGCACATGACACCCAAGACTTCTTGCGTCGGTGGGGCGTTAACCATCGATTGTCATCCACTGCCTTCCCACACAGCAACTGTCATGCCGAGATCGCAGTCAAAGCATCGAAAAGAATGATCACCGATAACACTGGTTCCAATGGTGAACTAGACACTGATCGGTTCCAACGTGCAATACTCCAGTACCGGAATGCACCAGATCAGGACACTAGGTTGTCTCCAGCCATGATAATCTTCAAGAGGCCAGTCAAGGACTTCATACCCATCATCCCAGGCAGATACTTGCCATCGGACACCTGGCTGGAAACACGCAACAATCGTGAGGAAGCTTTGCGCATTCGGCATGCCAGGGAGATTGAAAGACTCTCTGAACACACGACAAAACTACCTCCACTGGCCGTTGGGGACCATGTCCGGATCCAGAACCAGACCGGCCTGGAACCACGAAAATGGGACCGGACCGGAACCGTGACTGAGGTAAAACAATTCGATCAATACATTGTCAAGGTGGATGGCTCCGGAAGAATCACTCTCCGGAATCGTAAGTTCCTGCGACGTTTTACGCCTTTCAGCATGACAACTCCCACTACGACTGGCAAAAGTGGCATGCTGCCAAGCGTTATGCCAAGTGTTATGCCAATCGTACCGAAATACTTAATGTCTGGTACCCAACCCATCGCCGCTCCAAGAGTCTGTCTCAATCCTGTTACCACTCCCCAGAAGGGTGAACCCCAACATGTCATTGCGCCGGGCTTACCATCACAGACATTCCGCTCCACTACCGCGATGACACCACCCGTGAGAGTCGCTAACCAACCACATGTGCAGACCACCGCCACACCTCCACAGTCACTACCTATTTCTGCCCCCTTGACGGTTCGGGTGATGATGGACCAGCTGGAGGGGACTCCTGCGTCGGACAGGGCGATAGTGAACCACCCACCGGAGACTCCCACAATGGACCTGGAAATTACGAACTGCCCTCAGAGGACTCCGACGATTGATCGGGTGGTGACGGCCGCCCGAAGCGAATTATCAAACCACCAGCCCGATTCAATTCAGAAAAATATCAATTATAAACTCATGTGATCCTTTTTCTCGGTCTCCAGTTTTCGTTATATTCTGTGTCACAATTGAACGTTTTTGGGAAAGGGAGATAGACAACTCTTGTATGGTGCTGTTCTCTATTGCGTTCTCATCTTGTGTAATACTGCGCATTGTTATTTGCATATTCTGTATCTATTATCTTATTCTAATATCTACCATCGCTTTCTTTGTCTTGCAGATTGATTGTTCATCGTTGTTGCTAATAAACCTGCATTCAATTGATACATTCTTGTTTATCTACCGCCTCCGACATCAATTCTTCCTGGGAATTCTTCCAAAGTAAACTGCTCTCTCTTATGCACAGATTTATCGCATCTCGTCTTCAGTTGTCATACCCTTCCTCCCGTCCATGGTACACTGAATCTTGTGGTGAGGCAGTTGCCCTGAAACAACTTGCCTTCACCTCTTGGAAGGCTAATCCAACTGAAGGTAATCTCAGTTTATTTCACAAAGCTCGGAACAAGTGTGTGTCTACCCTCAGGAGAGCCAGGAAGCACGATCTCTCTACTCTCAAGAGTGAACTCTCAAACCTGTCTCCTTCCTCCAAATCCTGGTGGCGTGTGGTCAAATCTGTTTCTGGTGCTTGTTCCCCCTCCATACCCTCCCTTACCTGAAATGGCTACACAGCTGATACCGCACGTGACAAGGCTGAATGCCTCAACTCTGTTTGCCTCAAAATCTTGTGTCCCAAACCCATCCCTCTCTGTACCCATCTCACCCAGTTGAACCCAGCTGCTCTTGGCCTCTGTGTCCTTCTCTCCTGACAAGGTGGAGACGTTTTTTTGTCAAACTTCGACTCCAATTCTGCAACTGGACCAGACGGCATCAGCCCACGGGTCCTAAAATCCCGCTCTGCCACTCTTTCACACGCTCTCTCAATTCTCTTCATCCTCTCTTTTGCTCAAGATCATCTGCCATCTGCTTGGAAACCAGCCAACATTACCGCTTTACACAAGAAATGTGCAAAAACAGATCCTTGCAATGACAGACCAATCAGCCTTCTCCCAATAATCAGCAAGGTCATGGAATCCATCGTTGCTTCTGACATCAAATCCTTCCTCTTCTCCAATGGCTTGATCTCTGATCATCAATTTGGTTTCAGACCATGTCATTCTACTCTGGACATGCTGCTTCTGCTGTCTCAACCATGGATGGAGGTCCTTAATGTCAAACAGGAAATCAGAGCTGTCTCCCTTGACATATCTCGTACCTTCGATATGGTCTGACACCCCGCCTTGCTCACCAAACTCCTCGTATGGTATCCATGGAAACCTCCACGCATGGCTTGCAGACTTCCTTTCTGGTTGCAATCAACGTGTGGCCTGAATGGATTTCTCTCTTCTCCCCTTCCTGTTGAAGCTGGAGTTCCTCAAGGCAGTGTTCTGGGCCCTGTGCTTTTTCTGGTCTTCATTAATGATCTCTCCGACTCTCTGGAAAATCCTCCCCATCTCCTTGCTGATGACTCCACTCTCTGCCGCTCCATATCCCAACACTGAGATCAGCAGGCAGCAGCCTCTTCACTCTCTGCAGACCTGGACAATATCACAAACTGGTCAAACAAGTGGAACATGTCCTTCAATCCTGACAAATCTCACACTCACTTTTTCTCTCCGAAAAGACCATGTGGACAACTCTCCCATATACTTTCTGAACAATCCTCTTGAAGAAGTTCTGTCACTCAAGCTTTTAGGTCTCAATATCTGCCATGATCTTTCCTGGGAAAACCACATTTCCAAGCTAGCCTCCAAAGCCAGTCGCCGACTGGGCATCCTTCGTCGTGCGAAGTCCTTTCTGGGCACTTCTGAGCTCCTCACCACATACAAGGCTTTCATCCGTAGCTCAAAGGAATACTGCTCTCGCAGCTGGGCTGGTTCTCCTGCCTCACACCTAGCTCGGCTGCACGCGGTTGAAACCAAAGCATTCAGGATCATTGAAATCTCCAGCAATGAAGCTGATTCTGAGGGCCTTTCTCTCTCTGACCACAGGCAGGTAGGTGGTCTTTCTGTCTTCTACCGACTCCTCTCCAGCCTTGCTCCCCCTAATCTGTCTGTGCTCTGTCCCCCAAATATTCCTGCAGGACACACAAGATCTGCCAGCAACCCTCTTCTGGTGAAACTGCCAAAATCAAGACTCTTTGCTCACCTTCACCCTTTCATTCCTCTTTTCACCCACCTCTGGAACTAACTCCCACACTCTCTTCAATCCCTCTCCTCTCTCCAGGTCTTTAAAACAGCTGTTCACCACCATCTCTTGTCTTCCCCCATCCAAAACCTTGATCTTTTCTACCCTCGTTAAAACCCCCAACTTCTTTCATGGGATTCCTAGAAGTGTTAATTTGCTTTATACTGTGTACCTCTCCCTCCTCCCCAGCCCTCCACCTTCCACAGATCTACCAGCATCCCTGTTCTCTTCTGTTGTTGTGCTTGTGTGCTTCCCTCTCTCTCCCTCTTGTCTCCCGCTCCTTTCATTGCATGTTTTATGTGTCTGTGCATGTTTTCATGTTCAATGTGTTAGCTCTACCATGAGCCTCGATTCTACAACCAAAAAAAACCTGTGCTTTCTGTGGCATTCAAGACTGCCTTCTGTGACCTCATACCCAACAGCAAGCACATCATTAAACCATAAACAAAACCATCCGATGCTATGCATTGCAAATCAAAGGGAGTCCCAACTTGTACATTCCATTTTTTTTTTTTTGTATACTGAATCGAGGCTCGTGAAAGAGCTAACATTTATTTCACAAACAAATCAACCAGACAAACAAAATATACAAAAAGAGGGAGCGGAAGACAAGATGGGGAGAGAAGGGGAAGCACACAACCACAACATTTGAGAGCAGGGAGAAGTGTGGGAGGGAGAGGGCTTGGGGGCAGGAGGCGTGGGAAGGGGAGGGGGGGGGGGGGAGAGGTATAAAACACAAGGGGACCGAAATTAGCAGGGGTAGAAAAGATCAAGGTTTTGGATGGGGGAGGATAAGAGATGGTGGTGAACAGCTGTTTTAAAGACCTGGAGGGTGGAGTGGGATCTCATGAATCCAATATACAGTGATGCGGTGCATACCATCAGGCCGACGTAGGATAATGCTCATGCATCGACGCATTGGATCAAACTCCAGGATGGTCAAAATTTCAAACCTGGAGACAAGGGAAGATTTCATCATAACATTCCGAATGGAAGGCATCCATGTATTCGAGAAATCCTTGATAAGTTTTTTAATGAGAGACGTTCATCTAAATACATGAATATTACACAATAGAGGGATATGTGACTGTGTCATCCTCCAGCCAATCGCGAGCAAATCCCAGATGCAAACCCACGGTGACTTCAAACACGAAGATGGCTCCTTGCGTTAAAGAAGCTGCCAGCTCACCTCTCTTCATTTCCCTTGATATCGAGTGTCATTTGATGATTATCGCTACCCAAGAATGTCACTCCAAGTCTGAAACACAATAATAGATAAAGTGATTGAAGATGCAAGTGCAAGGGTTGAGCAAAAATAAGAAAAACATTCCGAGCAAGTGCTTTCTCACGAGTATGGTACTCATCTTTGAGTCATCTTGTTTAGTTCCCAAACTCGAAGTGATTTTATGCTCGACAGAAAATAGTGTCTAAGATACGTTTTATGTCCATATGTAGATGTAATGTGTGATACATTCATTTTGTTTAATGAACTGTTGGCCAAGTTTGAGGAGCCAGAGTGGTCAAGGTTATTTTTCTTTCTTTAACAAAGGAAATGGCAATACGAGTCACAATATTCACACTTTTAAGCCAAGGGAACGTCTCGATATTAATCAAATATGTACAGAAGTGGACGTCATGTGGTTGATGGATAATTAAAATATATATATTGAATTAGAAGTATAGGCGTCTATGGGCATGCCTCCGTCCATGTCAGATGTCAACCCACTGTTATGTATAATCTCACTTAAAGGTCACTAAAGAGAGAGAGCGAGAGATTGGGAGAGAGACCGAGAGGGCGAGAGACCGAGAGGGCGAGAGACCGAGAGGGAGAGAGACCGAGAGGGACAGAGACCGAGAGGGAGAGAGACCGAGAGGGAGAGAGACCGAGAGGGAGAGAGACCGAGAGGGAGAGAGACCGAGAGGGAGAGAGACCGAGAGGGAGAGAGACCGAGAGGGAGAGAGACCGAGAGGGAGAGAGACCGAGAGGGAGAGAGACCGAGAGGGAGAGAGACCGAGAGGGAGAGAGACCGAGAGGGAGAGAGACCGAGAGGGAGAGAGACCGAGAGGAAGAGAGACCGAGAGGGAGAGAGACCGAGAGGAAGAGAGACCGAGAGGAAGAGAGACCGAGAGGGAGAGAGACCGAGAGGGAGAGAGACCGAGAGGGAGAGAGACCGAGAGGGTGAGAGACCGAGAGGGTGAGAGAGGGAGGGAGAGCGAGAGCGAGAGCGAGAGCGAGAGAGAGAGAGAGAGAGAGAGAGAGAGAGAGGGAAAGAGAGCGAGAGGGAGAGGGAGAAAGAGCGAGAGGGAGGAAGAGAGAGAGAGAGAGAGAGAGAGAGAGCGAGATCGAGAGCGAGAGCGAGGGAGCGAAAGGGAGGGAGAGTGAGAGGGAGAGAGAGCGAGAGAGAGAGGGAGAGAGGGAGGAAGGGAGGGAGAGTGAAAGAAAGAGAGAAAGAGAGAAAGAGAGAGAGAAGAGAGAAAGAGAGAGAAAGAGAGAGAAAGAGAGAGAAAGAGAGAGAAAGAGAGAGAAAGAGAGAGAAAGAAAGAGAAAGAAAGAGAAAGAAAGAGAAAGAAAGAGAAAGAAAGAGAAAGAAAGAGAAAGAAAGAGAAAGAGAGAAAGAGAGAGAAAGAGAGAAAGAGAGAAAGAGAGAAAGAGAGAAAGAGAGAAAGAAAGAAAGAGAAAGAGAAAGAGAAAGAGAGAGAAAGAGAGAAAGAGAGAAAGAGAGAAAGAGAGAAAGAAAGAAAGAGAAAGAGAAAGAGAAAGAGAGAGAAAGAGAGAGAGAGAGAGAGAGAGAGAGAGAGAGAGAGAGAGAGAGAGAGAGAGAGAGAGAGAGAGAGAGAGAGAGATAGAGAGAAAGAAGAGGCGAGAACATCAGATGCTTCTAACTTGAGTTATGGTCGCAAAAATGATTAACAAAGGATACATTCCCTTTGACCTTTGGTCTTTGGAACCCTTAACATATTACGTTTATCCTTGTATTACATTCTATACTTGAGCCAAGTTTGGTTGAAATCTCTTCAGTGGTTCAAAAATTATCATGGTAATAAAAAAAATTGGGGCAATACCCCTGGGTGCTTACCTGGTAGAATAAAGCATTATACTACACTGCCTAAGGGTATTTTAAACCAATTGCAATGGTTGCTGGAAGACGGGGCAGCATATAGAATCATACGAACATAATCATAACTTTAAACAAACCAACAACAAAAACAACGAGCAACCCTTCTCTCCCTCCCCCTCCCCCACCCTGTTTACCTCCTCAGACCCGATTTTTCTAATGCCTTGAACAAACATCGGTACAACACGCATGATGAAGGTTTTGGTCAAGTTTCATCGAAATTGTCTGTGTAGTTTCTGAGGACAGAGCAAATACCTATTTTTGGGTGCAACCCCCCTCCTTCCCAAAGACCACTCAGGGCCCGATTTTTTTTTTATGCTGTGAACAAACCTTGGTGCATCACGGGTGATGAAGGTTGTGGCCAAGTTTCATAAAAAATTGTGTGTGTAGTTTCTTAGAAGAAAGAAAATACCTATTCTGGGGGCAACCCCCCCCATAGACTGCCTTAGACGCCGATTTGATTAAATGTCGGGAACAAACATTGGTCCATCACGGGTGATTCATGGAATGTTGTGGTCAGGTTTCATCGGAATTGTAGTGGTTTCTGAGAAAAGAAAAAAAAATACCTATGCTCGGGGCCAACCCCCCCGCCGTAATTTAATGCCATGAACAAACTATAGTCACAACATAACAAAAAAAAAATTGTGCACAGTTTTGTCACAATCCCATCAGCAGTTTCGGAGAAGAAGTTGCAAGTGTTTACGGACTGACGACGCACCATCACATAAGCTCCTCGGAGCTACGTTCCAGGTGAGCTAGTAAACCGATAATGAACAGATGCAAAGATGGATAAACCTAAAATATAGTTCCCCTGGCTTTCAGGCATACAATTCACCATTTTTGTCCCCATAATCTATGGATGTCTACAAAATGCAATCACCATTTTAACACACGATTTCCCTTCAAGACCCTCTGGCTGTTCTTTCCCTTCAAGACCCCCAACAACCTCACGCTCCACCTCTACTCCAATGTCTACCGAAGTCATTTTTCACTGTATCAGTGCTAAATGCTTATACAAGCCGTTAAACAATATTCAACACATTTGGATAAAGTCATCCCAATCACAATCATGATTGTTGTTTTTTTCATCCCTCATCCATACTCATTATCTTTTCTACAGGGTGACATACTCATTATCTTTTCTACAGGGTGATTCCCATACCCTGAAAACTATATCTGTTAGGAACCTAATATTTTGCGTCAATGGAGCCTAATGCTTCAGAAAGATGTACCTGCATTAACCCTTCCAACCAAAATTTTATTTCCAGGTTAATGTGTTTTCTTTCTTTTCCCTCTTGCCTCCTTTCTATTTTTGTTTCATCACTGCTCCCTCCCCTGTATTCACTTCCTCTTCGTTCAGCTCTCATACCGCTAGATTTACCTCTGCCACCAAAGGTGGACTGGGGTTACATTTCCACCGCTGTTTGTCTGCTTGTTTGTCTGTCTGTGAGCAGGATATCTCAAAACGTTGTGGACGGATTCGGACGAAACTTGCTGGATGAGTTAGTTGGTTCGGTGACATGAACAAGCAGATTAGATTTTTGTTCAGATCCGAATGCAGATCTGGCCTAGTAGTGGGATACAACACGTAAATTGTTCAGCCTGGCGGAGGTATGCGCTCTGCCGGGTGTCATTCTAGTTTAACCTGCATCCAGTTTGTTCACTCCTTTTGTCATCCCTCCTCCCCTCGTTTTCATTCTTGCCCTGACCCATTATTCCTCCAAGGGTTTGGTGCTCTCGCGAGATCACGGCGAGGTCACGTCTTTTCGAAGCTGTTCCATGCGCTCACGCTTTCGAAGCTAAGTGATCTTTCACATTTGTGTTTTTGGCGTATCTTTATCTTTCTTTGTATGTACCTATTGTACCTATTTATGTACCTATGTATTTGTATGTTTCACCATAGTATGTACCTATTGGGGTGACTTTAATAGGTTTCTCGGTGTTGGTTTTTCATACCTGTGTACAGAATCGTCGGTTTTTTTCGTATCGTGTATTCTGAGGCCTAGTGTAGTGCTAGTAGTAGTAGGCTACCGTGTCCTCAGACCTTGGCTTGAGGCTTTTGTTTTTTGTCTCAGCGGTTCTTCGATCGCGCTGCAACTACTGTCGGTCTCTGTTTTTCACGGTCTTTTCACCCATACTCCCTTGTTTTAAAATCTCAAAAAAAAAAAAAAATTTTTTTCCCCTTCCCTGTTCTTATCCGCTTGTACGTTCTTATTTGTTCTTTCGTTCTTCGTTCTTTTGCTCTTTCGTTCTTCGTTATTTGTTCTTTCGTTCTTCAACCACGTTGTTCGAGATCACGTGATCAAGTTGTTAATACATGTTTCATCTGTCCCCTGAAGAACTTTATTATTATGTCATATTCTATAACACTTTTTTCTACTTCTTCTATAAAAGGATGCTTTCGACTTGCTCACCAATTCTATTCATTCAAAAAAAAAATTCCATCTCTTACAGTGCATCTTTCATTCATTCCCTAAACTCTCCAGAACTCCACCCATCCTTCAGCGTCCTCAAACGTATTTTTGACTCGAATGTCTCAAGAAACTCATTTTGCAATAAATGTTCGTTTCCCATAAATCGTACACTTTTCAAAATCCAATCTCACCCCTCCCCTCCAAATCTTCCCCATCACCCATCTCTGTCAAATCTTCCCCCTTGCCCCTCCCCCCCAAATCTTCCCAAACACCCATCCCTTTCAAATCTCCCCCCCTGCCCCTTCCCTCCTAAACTCCCCCCACACCCCTCCCCTCCGAGACTCTCCCTCACTCCTCCCCTCCTAGACTCCCCTCTCACCCCTCCTCCTCAAAGCGTCCTCCCCGCTTCTTCCCTCTTCCAACTTTCACCTTCATCTTCCTCAACCTTCTGCCTCACTCTTCCCCTCCTCAAATAACACCTCACTGCGCCTCACCCAAACACCATCAAACCTTTTGTCCACCCCATTCTTCCCTTTCTCCAAGCTATTCTGTAATCTCTGACACACCTGCAACAGCTCTCCCTACCTCTTCCTCCTCTTCCACATCCTGCCCTACCGCTCCCCCCCCCCCCCCTGTTCTGTATCCGATGCTCCCCCTTCCTCTTCCTTAACAGTATGGACCTCAAACATCCGGGGCCTTCGCTCAAACTTAACTGATCTCTCCATACAGGTTGCTTCTGACAAACCAGACGTGATCTGCTTAACAGAAACCTTCCTCCTTCATGATGTCTCTGATTCCTTGGTATCTCTCCCAGGTTACTCCCTCCTCCGGTATGATAGACCTGAGCCTCGTTCTGGAGGTGGGGTTGCTATCTTTATAAAAAACTCTCTTCCTCACTCGCCCTGCACTGCCCTCTCTCCACCTCACCCCCAGGAATACCTTTGGCTATGGCTTCCCCTTCGCTCCCACCTTTTGTTCATATGCGTGTTGTACCGTCCACCAAACAGTGATGACTCCATCTACATCTCGCTGTCTGATAATATGGACCAACTTCTATCTACCCATCCCAACTCTCTCTTCCTCATATGTGGTGATTTCAACTGTCACCATGCCAGTTGGCTGGGGGTGGGTACCTCTCTCACCAGCCATGGCTCTTCAGCAAAGGACTTCTGTGACTCACTGGGACTGACACAATCTGTCAATTTCCCAACCCGGATCTCAGTCAACGGAGAATCTTCACTTCTGGACTTGGTTATGACTAACTTCCCTGAAAATGTCTGCTGCTCTTCTTCTGCTCCAATCGGCTCTTCTGATCATGTGCTTGTTAAAGTGGACATCTCTCTGACCATTTTCAGAGAGCCTCCTCAGCGTCGACGAGTCTGGCATTTCACTCAGGCCAACTGGCACGGTCTTCAAGCAGCCATCAATCATCTGGACTGGTCTCCCATCTCTACTGCCTCTGACATCAACTCATCCTGGGAATTCTTCCAAAGTAAATTGCTCTCTCTCATGCACAGTTTTATCCCTTCTCGTCTTCAGTTGTCATACCCTTCCTCCCGTCCATGGTACACGGAATCTTGTGGTGAGGCAATTGCCCAGAAACAACTTGCTTTCGTCTCCTGGAAAGCAAATCCAACGGAAGGAAATCTCATTTCCTTTCACAAAGCCCGAAACAAGTGTGTGTCCACCCTCAGGAGAGCCAGGAAACAATATCTCTCCGTCCTCAGGACCAAACTCTCTTATATGCTCCATCAATCTCCATCAATAACTGCAAATCCCCCACTGCTCCCCTCCCCCAAGGTGTCCCCCAAGGTTCAGTTCTTGGCCCCCTCCTCTTCATCCTTTACCTGTCCCCCCTCGGTCACTTAATCCGCCGCCATGGTCTCCAATTCCACTACTTCGCCGATGACATCCAGCTTTTCATCTCCACCAAGTCCATCTCCACCGCCACCCACTCTATCCTGACAAACTGCATCACTGAAATAAAATCCTGGCTTCAAATCAACTTCCTCAAACTTAACTGTGATAAATCTGAAATAATCATCATTGGCCCAAAAACGCTCACCAAGTCCACCCATAACTTTGCCCTCAACATCGACGGTTTCCCAGTATCCACCTCCCCTCACATCCGGAATCTTGGCATCATCTTTGACCAAACCCTCTCCTTCGACAAATACACTAAACAGATCACAAAGACAGCCTTCTTTCAGCTGAAAAACATCGCCCGTCTCCGTCCATCCCTCTCCTCCGTGGCTGCAGAAACCCTCATCCACACCTTCATCACTTCCCGTCTGGACTACTGCAATAGCCTCCTTTATGGTTCACCCTCAACAATCACCAATAAACTCCAATACATTCAGAACTCCGCTGCCCGTCTACTCACCCATTCCCGGACCCGTGACCACATCACCCCCGTCCTTTACAAGCTTCACTGGCTCCCCATCTCCCAGAGAATCCAGTACAAAATCCTCCTCTTGACCTACAAAGCCCTCCATAACCTGGCCCCATCCTACCTGGCTGACCTCCTCTCCAGACACACTCCCACCCGCAACCTCCGCTCTGCTGGTACCAACCTCCTGACCCCCCCCCCCCCCCCATCCGGACCAAATTTAGATCCTGGGGGGACAGGGCCTTCTCCATCTCGCTGCTCCCACCCTCTGGAACTCGCTACCTCACACCATCAGAGACTCCTCCTCACTCACCACATTCAAAACATCACTCAAGACCCACCTGTTCAACACTGCATTCAACATTTAACCCACAGCATCTAACCCCTGACTATCTCCTCTCCTTCTCCCTCCTTTGTGCTTTGAATATTTCCCTATTGATTCTTCTTTTTTTGCAATTGTTTTTATGTTTTGCTATGCATTATGTTTTGCACTCTGTCAAAGCGTCTTTGGGCTTCCTGAAAAGCGCTATATAAAATAAATGCATTATTATTATTATTATTATCTGTCTCCCTCTTCCAAATCCTGGTGGCGTCTGGTAAAATCTGTTTCTGGTGTTTGTTCCCCTTCCATCCCCTCCCTCACCTTAAATGGCCACACGGCTGACTCCAAACGTGAAAAAGCCGAATGCCTCAACTCTGTGTTTGCCTCTAAATCTTGTGTCCCAAACCCATCCCTCTCTGTACCCACCGTACCCAGTCGTACCCAGCTGCTCCTGGACTCTGTGTCCTTTCCTCCTGACAAGGTGGAAAAGTGTCTGTCAACCCTCGACTCTGATTCTGCAACTGGACCTGACGGCATCAGCCCACGGGTCCTAAAATCATGTTATTCCGCTCTTTCACTCCCTCTCTCTGTTCTCTTCACCCTCTCTTTTGCTCAAGGTCATCTTCCATCTGCTTGGAAATCTGCCAACATCACCGCTTTGCACAAAAAAGGTGCAAAAACAGATCCCAGCAACTACAGACCAATCAGCCTTCTCCCAATTATCAGCAAGGTCATGGAATCCATCATTGCTTCAGATATGAAATCTTTCCTCTTCTCCAATGGCTTGATCTCTGATCATCAATTTGGTTTCAGACCTGGACACTCCACTCTGGACATGCTGCTTCTGCTTTCTCAACAATGGATGGAGGTCCTCAATGCCAAACAGGAAATTAGAGCAGTCTCCCTTGACATATCACGTGCCTTCGATACAGTCTGGCACCCCGCTCTGCTCACCATACTCTCCTCTTTTGGTATCCATGGAAATCTCCACGCATGGCTGGCGGACTTCCTCTCTAGTCGTAGTCAACGTGTGGCCCTGAATGGGTTTCTCTCATCTCCTCTTCCTGTTCAGGCTGGAGTTCCCCAAGGCAGTGTTCTGGGCCCTGTGCTTTTTCTGGTCTTCATCAATGATCTCTCTGACTCTCTTGAAAATCCTCTCTATCTCTTTGCTGACGACTCTACTCTCTGTCGCTCCATTCTTCATCCCTCAGATCGGCAGTCTGCAGCCTCCTCACTCTCTGCAGACCTTGACAAAATCACAGACTGGGCAAACAAGTGGAACATGTCTTTCAATCCTGACAAATCTCACACTCTTACGATGTCTCTCTGAAAAGACCGACTGGACAACCCTCCCATCCACTTTCTGAATAATCCTCTCCAATAAGTTATGTCACTCAAGCTTTTGGGTCTCACTATCTGCCATGATCTTTCCTGGAAAAACCACATTTCAAATCTGGCCTCCAAAGCCAGTCGCCGACTGGGCATCCTCCGTCATGCGAAGTCCTTCCTTGGCACACCTGAGCTCCTCACCACATACAAGGCTTTCATCCGCAGCTCAATGGAATACTGCTCTCCCCTCTGGGCTGGTGCTCCTGCCTCACACCTAGCTCGCCTTCCCGCTGTTGAAACCAAAGCATTCAGAATCATTGGAATCTCCCGCGATGACGCTAACTCCAAGGGTCTCTCACTCACTCACCGCAGGCAGGTTGGTGGTCTTTCCGTCTTCTACCGACTCCTCTCTGGCCTTGCCCCCCCCCCCCCCCCAGCTCTCTCTGGGCTCTGTCCCGCAAATATTCCTACAGGTCGCACAAGATCTGCCTGCAACCCTCTTTTGGTTAAACTGCCAAAATCAAGACTCTCTGCTCACCTTCACTCCTTCATTCCTCTTTTCTCCCGCCTCTGGAACAAACTCCCTCACTCTCTTCAATCCCACTCCACCCTCCAAGTCTTTAAAACAGCTGTTCACCACCATATCTTATCTTCCCCCATCCAAAACCTTGATCTTTTCTACCCCCGCTAATTTCACCCCAATTCCCCTTTTTGAAATACCAACTTCTGTCCTGGAAGTCCTTGTGCTTTATACTTCTCCCTCCCCCCCCCCCCCCTTCCCATGCCTCCTCCCCCCGGGCCCTCTCCTTTCCACACATCTCCCTGCTCTCGGATGTTGTGTTTGTGTGCTTCCCCTTTTCTCCCCATCTTGTCTTCCGCTCCCTCTTTTTGTGTATTTTGTTTGTCTGGTTGATTTGTTTGTGAAGTAAATGTTAGCTCTTTCACGAGCCTCGATTCAGTATACAAAAAAAAAAAAAGAAAAAAAAAAGGGTCGTCTCTCTATCCTGTTGCTGGTGTGTTTTCCTTTTTCCACTGTGTTCTTTCTGTTCCTGTTCTGTGGCCTAGCTTTTCCACAAGCCTCAACTTGGTGTACAAACCCCACCTCCCCCCATAAAGGACTTACTCGTTAAAATATAAACACCATGTATTTGGGAGTTAGGGAAGCCCCTATGTACTACCCCCGTTATCCATGTGTACCTTTCCAAAGGATGTAGCACCAAATAATTTACTTTTTTCTGTTCCGTACATCATATTTTGCAATTTCTTATTGGATTGACTCATGTACAAATATTCATCATTCGCTTTATTTCTAAGACAGCAGCGGAAAAATCTGAAACGGCAGCAGCAGCAGCTTTACAAGGGCACAATACATATGGCGTTATTCACTAACCCTCTGGCAGCCTCGACAAGCGCTTTCTCATCTGGTGATGAAGCATAGTATTCCGGTAATGACCTCTTCAACTGCCTTCCATCCAAAGGCCCGTCCACCTCATCACATTGACTGATATGCACCGTATGGCAAAGCGCAGCAGCTCTAATTAGGGAATGATCCAGAAAGCTCTGTCCAGGAAACATAAATACGTAGCATTGAGATGAATTTCCCCGATAATGCACAATGACAGACTACAAAAGAGTTAACCTTGTATTACTTATCAGGAGTTTAGTTTGAGTATGCTTCTTCTTCTTCTTCTTCTTTTGCATGTAGCACATAGCTGTGGGTATAGCATCATTTGCTGGGGGTGCAGTAGGGTGGCCCAGATTCATATGATAAAATTTAAAAATAAAATGTCCTCTGTTGGCTGTATGCGTCCTTGTTCCACTACATCAGATGACTACAACCCAAAATATAAAATAGGGGCAATACCCCTGGCGCTCACCTGCTAAACTAAACAGTATACTACACTGACTAAAGGTAATATAAACCAATTTCAATGGTTGCTAGAAGACAGAGCAGCATGTAGAACCATACTAACATAATCATAAGACTTTAAACAAACATCCCCCAAAAAAGACCTATCCCCCCCCAGTAGACCTCCAGAGACTGTTTTTTTTTGTTTTTTTTAATGTCGTGAACAAACTTTGGTACATCACGGGTGGTGAAGGTTGTGGTCAAGTTTCATCGAAATACTGTGTGTAGTTTCAGAGAAGAAAGCAAATATCTCTTTTAGGGGGGGGGGGTCAAAGCTGGACCCACTTTGACCCCCCCCCCCCCCCACATAGACCCTATTATAATTTTATTTTATTTGTGCCTTGATCAGGATAAAAATTCAGAATTAAATTCTTTGGAGCACCCTAATGTGCAGCTGTACCACTGCTAAAACCCTCAAGTCTTTTCTTGTGTATGACAATTGCAGCTCACAACTCTAAGTCTAAGTTGGACAGCCAAATCACAGCACTGTCTGGTGTTAGGTGGATTGCCCTAAATCCTTCATCAAATTTCCGTAAGTGACACTCATTCACAATGTGATGAATGATCTGATCTTGGTGACCGCAGTCACATGCCCAGCTGTCTTTGAATCCTTAAGTGTATTATAGACTGACTCCTTGAGAAGATCCACACCACACAATACAACTTTTGCTAAAGAGGATTCCACAGTTCAGGTTCCTATTAAACAAACATCAGCATCACATTCAAAATAACTGAAAGAACTCCCATCAATACCTAAGGTGCACAGACCTTGAAACATTTTTTTCATGCACTCAACTCAATTTGGCCCTGGATGTGTAAAACCCCCAATTTAATTCATAAGCAGGTATGGGAAAGCAAGGACTCTTCAAAACCATTTGCATTCATTCACTTCCTTATTTTCTGACTTCTAGAGTTCCCTTTCCATTGCAGAATTTTCTCCAAAATCCTTTAAGCAACCAGTTCGCAATTGGTTTAAAACATGTCAAATGCAGGTTACCTCTTCAATTACTGGCCAGGTTAATGTTTATCTCATCCTGGAATGTTTCAGCATGTTATGGCTGAGACACAAAAGGCCAATACGATATTCAATTGAATGAATTCAGACATGGCTAATCTTACAGTGGGTTTGAAACTGTTAGGTGGTGGGCCATCTGTCATATCCATGCAGTCAGACCGTAGCAACTCCCCATCTTCATAGTCATACTTGACACCACCGATGGAGCATTTCTTCAACACCATTACGTTCTCCGTCAACGTGCCCGTTTTATCTGTAAGGACAAACTCCACCTGTGGTACAAAAGGTGCAAAAAAGAAGAGGGAAAGAAAAAAAGATTACCTCATATACAATGTAACCATCTCAATCATAATTCTATCATGGGAAATTTCAAAAGTGGCGAAATGAGTGTTAAGACTCATTTGCACCGTTTAGTGGGGAGCCCAAGCCAAAGCCATTTTACACAGCTTGATGGTTTAAGATTGGAGCAAGTTAGCGCAGCTTCCTGCTCCAGTGATGTAGTAATTAGCGCAGCAATTTTATAGGCCCAAGGATGGACCTCTTTGGTGCAGCTTATCAGCCCAAGGATTACCCTGGTTTTTGGAGGCTTTGGTTATGGATGGATTTGGTTAGCACAACAAATAGGCCCAGAGATTGCCCTGGTTTGTGCAGATTATTATTGGTCCAAGGATGGACGAAATTTGCGCATTATATAAACCGAGGGCTGGACCTACCTCATCCAGCTTACCAGCCAATTGTCAAAACCTACCGCGTAGCTTACGATCGAAATGTGTGCTGCAGCACCTGGCCCAGCTCTTCGTTGAGGTCAGATGTGTTGACCATGGCTGGCTCCTTAGTTTCTGGCTCAGCTAAAGCTGGATCCCAGGAAATGAAGCGAGAACCCAGGAACTTCTGCATCTCCACAGTCACGTACAGGGATACTGGGATGATGTAGTTGAAGAGGACCATGAAGGCGAGGAAATCCGTGACGACTTTGACAGACTAATGGACAGGGTGGAGGAATTGCTTTCTCAGAATCTGAATACACCATTTTAACAATGTACGTGCCTCAGCAGGTAGTGCAAGTAAATTGCCTTATGCAACGCTTCAGCTGTGACGTACCTTCCAAACACCCAAGTGGCTTTGATTCATATCTCTGTACCAGGGAGTGTGGTCATGCAAAGTTCCATACCAGAAGTGCTGCATCAGGGTGCTGACCAGAGCCATCAGTACTAACAGTCCCAGGTATACCAACAAGAACTTGTTCATGGACCTGATCGTCCAAAGGTGAAAATCTGTTAGTTTTGAGTCTGTCAACTCAGCTAGGCGAAGGATGCAATCAAACGAAGCATTGGCTGGAATACCTCATTTTGTGGGTATTCAAGTCACAGTTAGTTACTCGGTGTTGATAGGTAACTACTAATGCCAATTTGATCAACATTGTTAAAGTCAGATGACTTGAAAAGAAGAAAACACGTGTAGGGAAGACGCGTAGGTAATGAACCTGAAAATAAAAGTCAAACTCACTTCTCCACCACGGAGCGTTTTAATGTCTTGCTTTTGTAATTCAAGGTCATTTTTGTTTCCATCCCAGTGTAGACTGCCAATCCTGCAACAACAACAACAAAAACATTTCTTTTGGACACAAAGTCAAGGCTCATGGAGGAGCTTGAACATAAAATGGATCAAGACGTAACAGAACAAAAGGAACAGAACCCCTCCTTCAATAAATGAGAAATGCCTCCTTCAAAACCAACTCTGTGGCTGCTGTTGTGATCAGTGGCCTAATGTGAAAACAAAGTTAAACACCAAACTGGGATCATCAATGTGCTTTGAATGCGAGAAGTTTTCATGATGTCATATTTCGTACAGCTACGCTCGTATTTGGGGCTCATCTGTTTATTATATGAATCAAGTAGGATGTGCCCTGTGTGTCGCAAGAGGCGACTAACAGGGTTGGCGGCAGGAAGGGCATCCAGCTGTAAAACATTGCTTCAAAAAGGGGACCACGGTGCCCAAAAAAGGCCAACCCCTGCTCTGCAGGGAAAAATGGCCTCTAAAGGTGGTTCAAGTAGGATGCAGGGAGGAGGACAAACTGGTGATTAAAACAAAAAGAAAAGGAAAATGAAGCATGATAGGAAGGGGAAGAGGGTACGAGTATGTGGGAATATAATTGAGGGAAGGTAAAGGAGTTTGGGAGGAAGTAGCAGTATGGTGAAGGAGGTGGGAGAGGGAGAGGAATGTATGGAGAATATGTGGAGGGAGTGAGGAAGCCACAGATGGTTCTTCTGCCAAAACATATTTTGATGACTACCTCTACTCCATTTTCCTTTTTTACAGTTCACCTCATTTCACACCTCCAACTTTCTTGTGGTGCTGGCAGGGGCGCCGAGAGCCAGAATGGGGCCCAGGGAAATATTTAGTGTATTGAGGTCTCACCTTAAACCATCAACACCTTGAGGTCTCACCTTAGTGTCGGGCCCCCTTCATCCCGTTTGAGATCTAATATATTAAGATAAAACTTGCCAATGTAATATTATGTAATCCTGCACTCCCAGAAATGATGCAACCAGCAGCCACAGGATGCACACGAAAGGAGAAAAGGATGGGTGAAACTGTGACATGTACACAAAAAGAAGATTGAAAAAAAATTTTGGGTTGTTATTCACTTATTCGTATATGCTTAATCATATACTTATTGTAATCTTATCGTAATCGTATACTTATTCGTATATTCGTATATTTTCAAAAAAAAAAGAAAAAAAAAAGCAGATTCGTTTCTCAAGCCTATTCATATGGATGGTGTTTGGCCATTGGCCAACACTCCTGTGTTGATTTACGTAATTGCGTCAATACCGCGATTATCATTAAATAAATTCTTCCCACAGTAGTTTATTCTATGTGAGAGGGTGGCAATAGCATAACACTCCCAATGGCAATGTAAATATATTTATAATGATACTCCCAAAATGAAACTAAAATTTTAACGAATATGGGTCCCTATTAGGTCCGGGCCCTGGGGTGGTCACCACCCCCTCCCCCCATCCCCCTTCCCTCCCATCTCGGCGGCCCTGGGTGCTGGTGTACAGAAGAGTGCAGCATGGAAAATGCCAATATTTAATCACTTTTGTAAATGGAAGGACAATCTCACTGAAGGAAAGCTCTTGTAACACTATGGTTTGCAATATGCATGTAAGGACTTGAGTTTATGTAAACCTGCAAATAAAATCCATCGACAGGTACAACACTCCAACCAAAATCATAGCAGACAATAGCGTTAGCCTGAGTGGGCCAAGGCTTACAGAAAACCCCCGTCGAAAATCACAGGGCTCTACCCATTGTATGGGAGGCACTCTCGACTCACCCCGCATTAACATTAGGACATTCGAAGAACACACATTATATTCTACTAACCATATATGAACTTTGTGTTCTTCAGTGAAGCACCTCGCAAGAGTAGGCTGTCCTGCTCCAGTGGCCTTGAGATGGGAAGAAATAACGATGAGCTACTGAACGGTTTGATAGAGTTTTAAAAAAAAATACTACATCAATTACTTTGCAATTACTTTGCTTTGAAATCAATTACTTTGCCAATTAGGAAATTATTCCATTCTTGTGGAGTAATCATTTAAGAAAAATCACATTTACATGATTGAGGGAATGCAAAGGTGTTTTTGCGAGCAAACAGGCCCATCATCACCTTTTACTCATCCGTGCCACTGAAAGTAAAGAATTGACATTGGGAGAAATAAACAGTGAGATCACACTCACTGTGCAGCAGACCGGTCCACTGGCCCACCTTCACCCAGCGAGCTATCCCGTATTACCACCATAGATCCACTAAACCTGTATGGGTCAGAATGGCAGTCGTCATTCAGCTAACTGCTAGAGTTGATCGACAGATTTTATGCCAACAGGTTAATACACGGTTGTACCTGTAAAGATCAGGTTCTGGTAGAATACATTCCATGACGGCATTTAGAGAGGAAAGCAGGGTGTCGGATGACAGGTGGGCTGTCTGCGACAATGCACATCGTGTCTGCAAAGGAAGTAGAATGTATGGATGCAAAACCTGCTATGAACGGGAAAATGTGATTGAAGTAAAGGTTCCCCTTTTGCAATTGGAATTTTTGCACCGGATGAAAAATAACCTGAAAACGTTTTC